>NC_088868.1:21640758-21660377 GCF_032884065.1 Artemia franciscana
ATTTCCCTACAAATTAAAATATAACCCATTACTAACAGCAAAAATCATCACTTATCTCGACAAAACCCATCAAAACAAAAGAAAAACTTTCAACTGTTGTCACTTAAAAGGAATAATAGACATTTTAAATTAATCATTATAATCTTCACTGGAGTTCATAATAACTATTAAGCTTCATGTTGGTCATCGTAATTTTATCCACTTAGCAGAGTTCAGGTGACATACTTCTAACCATAGACCCGCTCCCTTTTGTTTGATCATGGAGGACTCCCATTTTCCAGCTTCGCGCAGACCTTTAGCCTTAGCAAGGAGGTTGTTCCTGATATCGTTAAGTTTGGGAGGAAGATCAGACACAACGCGAGCTCCGGACCCTTTAAGCTTCCCCACATTACGCAATAATTAATTGCACATCTTTGTCGTTGCTAAGGGAAAGAGAAACTGGTTTTAACGTCTCAGTTTTCGATGAGCCTCGCCTAGTGGTAATGTTTATTGCTTGTTTTAGACCCCAGTCTATACAAATTGTCAATTGTAATAGGCTAGAAATTCCCAAAGTATCACTGATCCATGATTTCACGTTAGATTCCAGGGTTTGGTTACCCTTTTCGTTTCGTAGACCATGAATGATGAGGTTTTTTTTTTCTGCTTTTTAAGTCAATTAGCAATAGTTCTTTCGAAAGTAATTCGCAGGGAAGCTTTATGAGCATTCAATTGACTTTCAAGTTCACGAATCCTATTGCCACGTTCTATTCCATCCGATTTAATGACTCAATATCAGCTTTTCAAACTCACAAACTTTAGTGACAATTCGTTTTGGTTTGCCAAAATTATATCAAGTTTCATCAGCTTGGCATTAATGCTAACTTTAAAGTCCTCAAAATCCTTTTTGCTGACGCTCGCCATCATTAAATAAATCAATAATTACGATCTAGTTAAATCACTTTAGATCATTCCTTGCTATCAACAATAATCTTATGCAAAAAACAGGTTTTGCACGGTTGACTTTAGCGAGATGCTAACACCTTGAATGACCAGCCAGAGAATAACAATTGTCTTACTGTATTAATTGATTAAATCCAAAAAGGTGTTTGCAGTAAACTTGTAAAGGATGTAAAAATAAAAGACAAGAGGTTTTTATCTTTTGGTGAGGATCCAGTACTCTCAATAAGAAATCTGTGTTTGTATTTTAATGTTAGCATTTCGATTACACAAAGCTGTACACAGGGAGGGGGGAGGGGGGTGGTACTCCCATTTGTAATAATGTAATAAATAATTTGTTCAAAGGATCTGGCTCTCTTAAATGTTTAATTTTGTTCTAAAGACCCGCCTAAATCACATTCCCTCCATAAAAAGCTCTCACCTATGTCTTGATATGTCCATATATATCTTTATGATTTTCTAAAAAGCTATTCTACGGTAAATCTCGTGCTTTTGGGTCGAAGGATCAATATGGGTCAATATAAATATAAACATTTATATCAGAAACATTTATTAAGACAGCACAGAAGATCTATTTCTACCTATATCATAATAATTAAAAATTGGAAAGAAAACATAATTGGAAGAAAACATGCTTCGCCGCTTAGTTTAAAAGACATATTTCACCTTTCTTTTATATATTATAAATGTAAAGGAGTCAATTGGCCTTATTTTGGACGACAAAAGCCATATTGTACCTCACTTAGAATTGACTAACAAATAAAACGTATCGTACAATAAGTGGTTTTGTTAGATGTCTTCTTTAAAACGTTTGCTGCCGGAGCTATTGTTTCTTAAGGCTAATGGTCTTAATTTGTGTCCAATGCTATTTCTCCTATGATAGAAAATCATGAATAACTTCTGCGATTTTGGTGATTTTGAACTGATTTTTTTTTTGATGACTCTCGAGTTAAAAAGGAAAAAAATGTTGGTTTCACTTTTTCTGTATATGCTTTACCTATTGTGCAAAAAAAAGAAATCAAGTTATTTTAGTTTGGTGAATAAAAATTTAGTGGATGGGAAATGACAGTAGATTTTTTTTTTAGTTCATCCTGCCAGTATTTAAAAAAAAAATGTTGGTTGCAGAATTGTTATATTTTTATTTTTAACGGTGCAAAAAATTATTTTTAATTTTCAACATTTTTCTTGCTAGAAGGTATGAAGTTGGCTCCAGAGGATAGAATTTTGGATCATATGTAGATTTTATAATCTACAACCATTACAGAAAATTTCTGATGTCTATCATAAATAGTTTGAAAGCAAAATCAGAAAAATACAATTTCAAAATGTGCTTACTTTTTACTTATTTTACCCCTGTTTCCGGCTTAATAGCGTTGTTCATCAGCCAATAGAAAAAAAGGCGGGATTCTTATCCAATTTTAGGCATTACGCCTCCAAGGCATTGTGTCTCTGATTAGTTGACTTGTCAACTGAAGTCAATAAGACATTTGAGATATGAGGAAGAAAATTATCAACAAAAGGTGGCTGAATTTAAAATACCGGTAAGTAAAAATTACATATACAAGTTTCATTCCCTCTTGTCCATTAAATAAAAAAAAACAAGTTTTTTTTAACTGCATGTAAGGAGCGACATTAAAACGAACAAAAATTATTCCGTTTATGAAAGGGGGTAGTCCCTCAATGTCCCGCTCTCTACGCTAAAGTTTGACTCTTTCTCACAACTATACTTTTTAAAACAATAAGAAACTTTAGCGTAAAGAGCGAGGCGTTGAGGAGGGGACTACCCCTTTCATATACGGAATAATTTCTGTTCGTTTTAAGTTTTAATGACGCTCCTTACTTGAAGTTAAAAAAAAACTGTTTTTTTTATGTAATTTCTGAACGTTTTTAAATTAATGCATGTTTTGATTTGGCTAACCGCACAACGAAATTTGCATATCTTTTTTTGTCTAAATGGCTTTCTCATATTTTCGTTCTGACGATTTTGAAGAAAATGGGGTGGCGGAGGAGGTCTAGTTGCCCTCCAATTTTTGGTAACTTATAAAAGCACCTAGAACTTTGTATATTTGTATTACATATATGAGGGGGTTTGCCCTTTCGTCAATACCTCGCTCTTTACACTAAAGCTTAAATTTTCTCCCGGTTCTTTAAGAATGACCCTAGAATCACCAAGTCCGTAGAATATATAGTTGAAATTACTTTAACGGAAAGAGCGAGGTATTTAGGAGGAGATGAACCCCTCATATGCGTAATAATTTCTGTTCGTTTTATGTTTTAATGCTGCTCCTTACTTTCAGTTGAAAAACTTCTTCATTATTATTTTTTCAGTGTTTTTTTTTTAATAATGCTAGAAAATCCTATGCCCCTTCATTGAATTTCTTTTCCCCCGTGACAAATTCCTCTAAGTAAAGATCCTTCAACGTAGCTCCCTCCCCTCTACCCCCCCCCCTCAGCCAAAACCCCTCAACCGTTGACTTTTAATTAAAAGGAATAGTTGTGGGAAAAGTCAAGTCATGGCCAATTGTAGAAAAAGCCAAGACAGATTGTCCAATTAAGTGGGCATCAGGTCAAGGTAAACACTGATCAAAGTTTATAACTTGTAGCCCCTCCCCCGGGAATTATGGGGGAGTAAGTCGTCCCCAAAGACATCTTATTATGTTTTTTGACTATGCTTAAGAAAATGGCTATCTCAAAATTTTGATCTGTTGACTTTGAGAAAAAAAATGAAAGTGGGAGGGGGCCTAGGTGCCCTCCAATTTTTGGTCGCTTAAAAAGGGCACTGGAACTTTTCATTTTCATTAAAATGAGCCCTCTTGCGACACCCTAGGACCAATGGGTCGATACAATCACCCCTGGGAAAAAGAAAACAAAAAACAAATAAACACGAACCCTTGATCAGTCTTCTGGCAAAACAATTCTATGACTTTTAGGGCGTGTTTCCCCCTTTTTTCCAAAATAAGACAAATTTTCTCAGGCTCTTATCTTTTGATGGGTAGGACTAAATTTAATTAAAATCCGATTCTTTTGACGTATTTATTAGTATCAAAATTTCGTTTTTTAGACTTTCGTTTACTATTGAGCCGGGTCGCTGTTTTGTTTTTCTATGGTTCTTTTCATTTTTTTTAGAAAGGTGCTGCTTGGAGAACAAGATAAAGATAATTTGTCAAATGGATCGAAAATTTCAGAAGAATTTTCAGCAAATCCTCTCATAGACGATTCAAATAAATTGGGAAACGGTGGTGGTTCTTACGGTGTTGATTGCCCCGATACGAATACTGAGATAGACTTATCTGGAATTCCAGATGGAAACTGCATTGTGAATCTAAGGTATTTCCTTGCTGAAGTAATTTCAGCATTCAGACACAAAATCAGTTGCGATCACGGAAAATTGATTATAAAGCAATTAGAAAAGAAAGGCCTGAAAACTGAACTGAAAGTTAAGTGTAATAAGTGTAACTGGGAAAAGAGGATTAAAGGTGAACCAGAATGTCCAGCAACAAGCGTAAAAGAATATCTTTCAAGTTTTACGGACCAGACACAGGTTGCTTTTTCCGAAAAAAAAATCAAGTCTTAAAGGCTGCTTGAATTCGAAGGCTGTTTGGGGAGCCATGGGTAGTGGAGGAGGGTATTCTACACTGTGTGAATTCTTCGGGGTGCTTGGAGTGAAACCAATGTCACGAATAGTTTATTCCCGTATTGAAAGGCAGCTTGGTAATGCTTGGATGAATAGTTTATCGGAAATTTTGCTAGAAAATGGACGAGAGGCCTTAAAATCAGCCATTCATGATGATAGGTATAAGGAGGACTCATACTGGACAAAAGTGATATGTGATGGAGGCTGGAATAAGCGTAGCAAAGGACACGATTATTCGGCCAAAGGATGTGTTGCAGTTATCATAGATGCATTTACGAAAAAACTGTTATATGTTGGCATAAAAAATAAATACTGTTATATATGTTTTTCTTCTGCAAACGCCAAAGTAATTCCCAAAGATCATTTCTGCTTTCTGAATTATAACGGAAATTCAAGGAGCATGGAAACAGATATTCTAGTTGAAGGCTTTCGTTCCAGTGAGGAGATGCACGGATTACAGTTTTTAGAGTTTATCGGTGACGGTGATTCCAGTGTTTTTTATAAGCTAAAACAAAGTGTTTCCTACGGTTCCAACATACGGAAACATGAATGTGCAAATCACGTCACAAAAAACTATACAGCCCATCTATATAATTTGTGCAAAAATAAAAAAGGTTTGTACACAAAATGTCTTCCCCGAGGAATTATCCAGCAACTGACAAAAAATTTAAGGGGTGCGATAAAAATAAATTCTGAAAATAATGGAACAGCAGAAGAATTGAAAATCTTGTTAAAAAGAGGTCCGTACCATGTTTTCGGAAACCACACAAAATGTGATTCTGGATGTCCTAAGATTGCTGAATTGACCGTGAATAGTAAAATAGAAGATCGGTGGAATAATTTTCCCCTGCACGTGTTTGAAGATGTTATGACAGAGGTCGATATTGTGTGTCGAAAAGCAGAGCAGCTTCGAAATGACGCAACTACAAACTTAGCTGAAAGCTACATGTCAGTTGTTGCTAAATTCATCGGAGGAAAGCAAATAAGCCGGTCTAAACGAGGTTCATATCATGCAAGAGTTCATGGAGCAAGTCTTGCTTATAATTCAGGTCCAAAATGGCATCAATTAGCTTGGAAAAATATTTTTGGGCTTAGTCCTTCTAGCGTAACAAAAAAATATTGTAATAAAACGGCTAAACTCCGTGTAATATCTAAACGTAATTTGACCAGTTATTATAGTGCTCTTGGAAGAAAACACGTTGCTAAGTTAAAAAATAGAAACTATAACTTTGGTAATCGTGACTATGGACCAAATTGCAATAAGCCAGACATGACTTCTGATGAAATGAATTTGGCCATACAAAAATATACTGACGAGAATTTAAAATTGGATTTTGCCAGTATAAGCTGTTTGTTCAACAGTACCAAGGGCCAATCCAAAAATGACACTTGGGTTGAAGAAAGATCTAAGAGAATAACTAGTAGTTACTTCCACAGAATTGCAACCAGAAAAAACAGCACCAGAGTTGCCCCAATTGTTAAGCAAATTCGAAACTTGGGACCTAGATTCTGCTCTGCCCTAATGAAAAAGGGCTTAGATTTAGAAGTAGTGGCACTAGAAGCATATGAAAACAAATTCAACTTAAAAGTCGTAAAGGGAGATCAAATAGGACTCAGTGTGCATCCACAGTATCAGTATCTTGCTGCATCTGTAGATGGGCTGCTCCCTAATGGCACACCTATAGAGATAAAAACGGTGCATAATATACCAGAGTTCAAAACCATTTATGATGTGGCCCAGTCAAAAAATTTAGTTAAAGCATTTTTTCTTGAATTATCCAGTGAAGGTCTTCAGCTAAAAAAAAATCACAGGTATTTCGCCCAGATACAAGGCCAACTCGAGATACTGGATAAAATGGTATGCCACTTAATAGTTTATAACTCTATTGAGGATTGGGAAATAATTACAGTTCACCGATCGAAAGACTACTGGGAAAAAATATTTCCGAAGCTTGAAGCCTTCTGGAATGAATCCTTACTTCCTGAAATTTTAGACTCAAGGGTTGCAAGGAATATGGAAATCAGAGAACCTGTGTCTGTAAAATGTACAACAGCCCACCAACCGAAGGACTCAAGCTTGTCTCAAGAAATAAAAAGAGGAAAAAAAAGAAGGTTGAGTCGAGTTGAAGTGAACAGCAAGAAAAAAAACGCACAGAAGGGATCGAGGGAGAACAGTGAATTTACCAGGAACTCAATGCATGAAAACAGTGATTTTGAAGAAATAATTTGGTCTGATTTGGAATAGATAAATCTTCGTGTTTGATAAAAAAAAATGTGTTAAAAAATATTGGCAAGGAAAATTATTTTTTCCTCCATAAATTTCTGTCTCATTCTTCGTCAATGTCCAAAAATAATGAAGTTTCTTATCTGGTCTGAAGTATATTAAATACATTTAATACAAACAATTTTAGTTTTTTTCTTATAAATTTCTTGTATGTTACTTGGGCTTAGTATTTGTGATTTTTATAGTTTTTCCTACAATTATTACGTTTTCTGTACAATTCGTTCATTTTTGGTATTTAATTAAAGCGTCTTTAAGTTTCTTTCCGAAATCTTGTGCATCTCGCCCTAACACAAAATAACGTTAATGCCCTAATCTTATTACAAGGAAAATAGCTTTCATCTTATTAATTCCAAAATACTGACAAAAAAAAACCACTATAAAAATCAAGGTGACTGGAAAGATATTGAAAATGAACTGAATGTGTAATGTATAATTATTTAGTGTTTAATATACTAATTACAGGAAACATCAACAATTAAGGTTTACAGATTCTATTTAGCGACAATTTTTTATTTTGGTTTACGGTTAGAACGGAACTCTAGTCGAACTCCTATGGGCAGTAATTTGTGTCCTTTTTGGTTTAACTTCAGCACTCATTTTAATTTTTAATCGTTTAGGATTTAATTATTTGTATATAGCAGTACCCATTTCTTTTATGTTTGGTATAATTATTTATTTTTATTTCTCTTCATTTTCAGTCAATTATGCATAGACAGTAATGTTTGACCGTTTCACATTTAGATCATTGAAGGATTTTATTTTCTGTCCGTCTGTTTCAAATGGCTCTTTAATTTTCAATTACTTAACTCACTAGCCTAATTGTATAATGTACATTCCCAGATTGCTATGAAATCACGATCTTGTATCAGACTTAGCAGACATCTGCCATGCTTGGGATACTTATGTCATGCTTGGCACAGATCATTCACTCTTAGTACTGTTCTCACAGTTCCGCTATGCTTGGCACACTTCTGCCATGCTTGGTACTAGCCACCTGAGGTATATGATTTCTGAGAGTGAAAAACCTCTCAAACATTCATCCTTTTTCTTTGGGTAGTTTACTTTTGCATGTGCGGACTGTTTGTTTTCGTTGTTGTATTTTAATGGGGGCAGATACGATGGACAAGGGTTTTTAAATTCGTTTTGGGAAATCCCAAACTTTTTACTGTTATCGCTTTTCTTCTATTTCAATAAAAATTCTTTTTTATGTGCTTTAACCCGTATGCGCCTGAGAGGCTATATTTCTTCCAAAATAAGTTCATTAGTACGGGTATGCATTGAGTTTTTCGTTTTACACAAACTTTTCCTCTTGTTATCTTCCCAATAAATTAGTTTTATTTCCATCAATTCTGTTTATGTGCTACTTTTTCATAGTAAATTTATGATGGAATGGCGGATTAGTCTTCTTAGTTATTTAGCAGGATGAGATTGAGGAGCACAAAAACACAAACGTACGCAAACACAGGAACAAGTCTACACACACACATCAAATTACCAATTACGCACTTATTGTTTGATGCAAGCTGTGCTAGAGTTTTGTTCGCAGGAATTCTTCAATTCAATTCAATCATATATATTTAAATAAAAACACATAATTACATGTACATAATCTGCCAGGAAAGCACAAAAGTGCTTGACTAGGGCAGAAACTTAACTAAAGAATAATTAAACAATCAACTAACAGAAACAACGAATCAACTGGATTTATCAAAAAAGAAAAAAAGAGAAAAAAGGGGAGTGACGAAGAGAAAGAAAAGAAAAAAAAAGAAAATAAAAGAAAAGATCGAAAAGAGGAGGACCGCATGATATTCAAATCTAAACAGTATTTCTGGAACGACCCTTCACTGCTCGCTTGAAGGTAGTAAGGTTATTTGAGTTCCGGATTTCCAAGGGGATTGAATTCCAGATAGCTGGTGCATATCCGTAGAAAGTCCTTTGCGAAAGCCAAGTTGGGTATCGCACAGAAGATTCTACTCCTGGAGGTAATCATACATTCTTTCATGGACTACTTTCTCATAAATCTTCGAAAAAAAGGTAAAATAGAAATGGATCGGTAATTACTCGGTTCATTTTTTGACTTCCCTTTGTGAAGGGGTAGCACTCAGGCTAATTTAAGTCTTTCTGGAAAAGTTCCCTCTTCAAGTGATAAATTAATCAGATGAGTCAAAATAGAAATAACAATTGTTTTTGTTGCTTTAACGATACTTCATCTACTCCACAGGATTGTTATTTCATACACATAATTATTTCATTTATTTCATTTTCATCACAATTTGTAAAAAGGAATTCAGAAGTAACATGACGAGGTTTAAGTTTGGGGACTGGTGGACTTCGAGAACTGAAGATTAAAAGAAAATAGCCAGGTGGGTGTTTCACCCACCTGGCTAACTGCTTGCAATTCTCAATACCCAAGGGTTCTCCCAATAGTCAAACAATTTTCATTTCCAAACGGACTCGGTCTCGGTTGAGGTTTGGGAGGGTTCACGCTTTACATTTCAAAACAGACACCCATCTCGAAAATAAAAGATTTGTCTACTTTTCGTACAAGTTCTACCATTTGCATTCAATGCACATCGAATCAAAATCTCTGAGCGAAAAAATATAGGATTACCCTTTAAATTGATGTGCAAAAGAAAACACTATTTTTAGCTCAGCAGTGGGTATATTTTCTTTTACATAACCTGTTCATTTAAATTAATCTCCGTAGAATCTAACGTGCTTTTGCTAAACAAACATCTTTTGTTTTTTTCTCCCACTTGTTTATGTTTTTGTCAAGTCTCATAAACGAGTTTGCTATCGAATAGATACTAGCAGTGGCGTTATTAAGATTCTTAGAATCTGTTTCAGAAATTGGGCGGGAACAAAAGAGACCATTAGCCTTAAAGCGTGTTATTTAGGCTTGGATGAGGAGCTGGGCTGGCCTTACTGCTTATTTAAAATCCATGCATCAGACACACACACACATATATATATTCTTTTTTTCTTTTTAATTTTTTTCTTTTTTCCTTTTTTTATAGTTTTTTCTTTTTTTAGGTTTTTTAGTTGTTTTTTTAGTTTTTTCCTTTTTTTCATTTTTTTTCATTTTTCTCTTTTTTTCTTTTTTTGGTTAGTTTTTTTTAAGTACAGACGTACAAACAGACGGACAGACAAACAGTATATTTTTATATATTTAGAAGATATATATATATATATCTATATAAAACTATTAATCTTTATTAATATTGGTACTACAACTCGTCTCTCTACTACCGACATGCTTGAGGCCAACACATTTCTTCTTCCCGCCCCATTAAAAGCTGTCCTGTTTTCTTTAATATCTTCTGATTTATCGAAACGCATGATTCTTGGCAACATATCGCCATTGATTCGCAAAACGTTACCTAATAATCTCTCCTATTCTTTCATTATAGCAGAATTGAACACTCCTCGAAGCGTCCCCGTTTCAGAGCCATACTTGTTGTTTGCCACCACCATGGCTTCTAGTATCCCACTTTTAGTTCTAAAATGCCCCCTTCCATTTTTTTTCCCTCCAAAAGCACAACGTATCTCTTGGGTATTCTTATTTGTCTTCACTTTGTCCACCATTCCAGCTTATCATAAATGCTATCTGAGTTAGTGAGTCTATCCATTCGATCAATTTTTTGGCTGCCAGCATCATCTCATGTTCCTCACCTGTCCCTGATATAAGCGACTGAATCTTATTAGAAAAATTTTTGAGCCTATTCTTACCTCTTGACTCATAACCTTCAAAAAACATTTATTACGCTTGTACTTTTGTCTAAGAATGCCAAGTCATCTGCGTGCTCTAATTCTAAGGCAATTTTATCATCTTTTATAATACCATGTTCTCCTGAAGTGTTTGAGGTATTTAATGAGACAGTCTATCAAAACAATATGCCTAAAGGCGGATAAGATGATAAACTACTGCTTTGCTCTTTAATTTAGACCTGCCTACCCTCTCGCACAAAGCACTTTTTACATTTAAATATTTATCTTGTATAGGCTTCTGTACAAAGATAGGACCTTTATATAATTTATATCTATAAAGCTCAGGACTGACGGGTTAATTTCTATGAACAACGTGTGACTAAAAATAAGTGAGCAGCTGTAATTGCTGACTATTCTTGCAACCAAGATCCTCATAGGGGTCTGCAACATTGTTTAAAATCAACTGTGTGTCTAACACAAAGCTGTTGAACAGCCTAAATGAATAATTGTCCCCAAGAAGTCGTATTCTCTTCAAACCTAACTCAGTCCAATATTTCGAGTATATCATAGAGAGTTACTCCAACTCTAGTTGAAAGTACTTCAAACAAGACTAATTATATGATAAAAATTATGAATAATAAAAGCAGCTGTAGTCGATTGAGTTGTAGCAAAACAGTTTCTGTCGATAAACTGTATATTTCAATATTTGAAAAGCCAAAACTAAAGGCTTCCATTTATGAGAAATTTAGGAGGTCTAACTTGCTCCTGATTCTCAACCTATGTATCAAGTATAAGCAGGTTTGCAAAGAGGCTGCCAGTAGCAGAATTCCAAAAACTTCCGACACTTTAGCCGCACAACTTGTGTTTTGACAGCTTAGCCTTGAGCAAAAATTATTTTTGTGTAAAATTAGCAGAAAAGTAACAAATGTAACTTAGTATAGCTTGCAGTTAGAAATATCAATAGTTTACTCAATCACAATTAATAGTGTAAACTAATTCAGTGACGAACTATATACTAGCTATAAATATCGTACTCCATAATTTTATATGTACAATTTTATCAAAAGTACTGTATCATATATTTACTCTAATACAGCTAGTGGAGTACAGTATTCAAAATCTGAAGTATACTATATATAGCTTACTATTGTTACGTTATGGGTGGAGTTGTACCCTCCAATGCTATTGCTACTATAAAGATAATGCATAGCCAACTACATGCTTGATACTGATTGATCACTATGCTACAACTACAAAAGCCCCATTCGATTTCCTGGGAGAACAATATTGATTAACAGCCTGGCAGTCACATGCATTATGAAGCTGTGATCTTATTTCGCCCTAATCTAATCCCCAAAATAGACAGAGAATTGCTGCTACATTGTAGTGTGGCTGTTTTAGGCTACTAATCTTTCACGTTCCTGCTTTACCATTACCTGCTTTAACTGTATGTTCACCTTGATAGCTATCAGCCCTTTTAAGATTCTTTCAATTGACAAATAAACAATTTTGAGATAATTTGGACAAATATTCATTTTCAGTTGAAGAGAAGTGGAGTAGGTAAAAACTTGTCCACAAAGACAAAGGATAACAATGATTTAAAAGTAAATTTTCACATAGCGACATTGAAACTCAATGAACTTTTAGTTTAAACAAGTTTTAAAAAGCAGCAGCGTCAGAAGAGACTCATCTCTTCTTGCAGAAGAGAAGAGATATATGCATCTCATGAGAAGATATATTTCAGTCGAAACGCATCACCTGGAAAAAAAATAATATCAAAAACAAGAACAATTCTTTTTTGTTTTGTAGTTGCTCTATTTTAGAGTTTCGATCCTGTTAGGTCGAGTTACTTACAGTTCATTACTACGAACTATTTGATCAATCTTCAAACACAGATATCAGGTAGCAGAGTAAGAAATAAAGACCAACCGTTTGTAAAAAAAAAAAAACCTGAAAATAATATAAAACTTGCAAGGAATAATATGGAAAAAGCAAGAAAACAATCTGAAAATAATAACCAAATTTTAAATTTCGGATAAAACATACAATTTTTTAAGAATCATGTTTTGATGTTGCTTCCGTTTTAATCAACGATTCCCCTAATTTGAATATAATCTATAGCTTAATTTTATCTCATTATGAGGGCCAGATGGGAGGGACTGCAATTTTTACAGTAAGAAGAATATATGTAGGAAAAGTTTTGCATGGCAAAGCCAATTCTACCACATTATTTATTTTTTTTAATTCTATTGTGTTTATTTCAAGATTAGCCTTAATAAAGGGTTAATAATTGCTGAAACATTAGAAGCTGTGGAGGTAGGCCTAGGTATTTAAAAAAAATCCAATACCCTAATTTCAGCAAAATATCTATTCCAGAAAATTTCGTTCACTTACTTAACAACTTTCCTACACCATAAAAAGATCCAAGATTGCAGTTGAACCACTCAATCAGGCATGGATCCCCGCCAAAAATAATGCAGGGGAGAGGGCACCAGAGTAACAATGGTGAAGGGAGGAGGAAAAGGGAAGGACATTTGAAGATAAAACGTTTTATGCAAAAGAATATTCTCAAGGAAAAAAGAAAATTGCTTAATTTTTACGTACCAAATGAAGCAAAATTCAAGAATTTTTTCTTGATTTCTTGCCAAAAGGTCAATTCCTTTAATCAGTACTTATGTATTATACCGCCAATACTCAAGAAGTTAAGTTAGGTTAATCCAAATGAAAAATACGAAAACAGATGAAAATATAATAAAAATTTGACACAAATTTGGGCTATATATTTGCACATTAGGGGGGGGGGATAATCTTACCTTAACAAACCTAACCTTCACCTCTAATGTGCAAATATATAGCCCACATTTTGTAATTCTAATGTATTCTGTCACCCACCACTTGTTTTCCACTGAGCGTAAGCTAATTGTTTCTTAATACAGACAGATAAAACTGGTTTGTTCTCGAATTCTATAAAGCATAAACTCGGCGTTATAATAAACTTAGTGTTGGCGGAATAATACATAAGTACCCCTTAATCTATCACGCTTTCCAGTATTAATGTATTTAAGATTAACATATTATGCCCAAAACCTAGAGTAAAAGAAAATAAGACTCATTCTAAATTGCAGAAAATAAAAGGAAAAGGCATCATCTTAAATGGTCCATTTAATTTCTGAATAAAACGACAATTATATCTTGAAAGAACATAAAAAAGGTCTCTTGGTGTATTCATCCAATTTAATGCTGAATAATGAAAATATCTCCAAATTTATCACAAAATCCCCTACCCCCTCTCTGCATAGGTAACATGTTTTCCCTTTTTCATTTTAGACTGTTTTTTTTTTTTTCAGTCTAGCTCTCTTATATTTTCAGACCTTTGAAAATTGAACAGAATAGCAAAAGAAAACAGAATTTAAACTCACGGTCCAGCTGTCTAAAATAACCCTCTTTGCATCAATGCTTAGAACTACCCAAAACGTAAACCTGTTCAACTGAAATTCGTTACCACAAGTCACAAGAGAATTTTTGATGAAATGGTGTAGTCTTAGAAACATTATCCTTTTACTAGCATAGGAAGAAAGTTCAGTAATTCAATTATCTATGTCTAGTTTTTGATTGTGTAGTAAATAATTGAGACAAAACTTTGGAAAGTAGTGAAAAAATTATTTCAAGTTAAAGTGATAGTTACTAGGGGTAGATTGTCACTAGTGATAAATCACTTGGGGTGACAACTCTGAACAAGAAGGGAATTTTTGGGGAACTGATTTTATTTTTTATTTTTTTCAAGAAGAGAGATGTTTGGGTAAATTCCCAAAAAATTGTGGATAGTGGAAGCACTGATATATGGCTTCTTTTTATTGGATATTGAAAGCATTCAACATGGCTTCTTTTTAGAGCTGTTTATTAGTAACACAGTAGATATCTCGCCAAAAATCTCCGCTTAGCCCTCTTCATGCTCAACACAAGACACATATGCTAAATAGATAAAAAAAAAACGATTGGAGAAAACTTTTTTAAAGAAATTTTTGGATGTTTCTCTTTTTCGAAACTTTGTTCATGTACCATTTCTGAAACTCTTGACTGTGTTAACTCACAAGAATTTTTGGAGTGTATAATTTTATTGTGGTTATCACCAAAATACAAACAAGTTCCCATCTCTGAACAAAAAGAACCTTGTATGACATCACGACCACAAATCCGTTTCTGCTTGGTAAGAAAAGCATTTAGTAGAACCGAAGGAAATACAATTCCGACCTTTCTTTCAGCGGACAGCGAGAAGTGTGCCTTGAACGTGATGCTATATATTTGGAAAAAGAAATAATTAGTCGGCTGGTAGTTGAAGGGCTTGCTGGGGTATATCAGACTTCTAACTGGTGGTCACAGATCAAGTCGCCTGCTGCTGCCATCTATGCCAATAGACATTATTTGGCATTGTTTGAGAAGCAGAATTTAAACAGGTTAACACCACGTTGCATCAATGTGAAAGGTGACGTTTATATCCATCCCACAGCTGTAGTGGATGAAACTGCCCTGGTAAGTTTTTTTTTTTTTAATAAGAGTTCATATAGGTAGAGGATTCAAGCTAGAATAGAATTACTGTCTGGTACTGTAGGTCTCTAGGCAAGAGTGAAACCGGCACATAGGGTGCTACTTTAGTTGGCTTACAATTAGTGTTTCCGCTGTCACTATATTAATTGGGGTTTCCCTAAATTTCCTTCCAAGAAAACTGACTTCTCTGAAATATCCTTGAAAATTAGCGTCCGTAAACCCATAAATGTTAACATAAAATATAATTTGTTAGTTTTTAGTTAACGTTAATTATTGGAGAGATTTGTGGAACTGAATTTCCTTTCTTCAAAATTAGGGGAAAATCTCCAAAAATACAAGGGTAGTGGAAACACTGTTTGGAATACCAAATTCGCACAAGGTTCAAAGCTGTGATAGCTCACCAAGTGCCTACTGTGACCCAAGTGCAGCCACTAGTGGATTAGAATAAGAAAAGTAAAGTTAAAAAATCGTTTTTTCTATACGAGAATGATTTCTGGTCTAAAGAAAAATGTGTTTCAAACGGCCTTCCAGAACTTCCAAAGTCAAACTTGGGTTTTGTGTTATTAAAGCATAACAAAATAATAAAAATAAAAAAAAAATCCTATAGTTTATAATTGGTATTTGTTTCAAACGGCCTTTCAGAACTTCCAGAGTCATACTTGGGATTTATATTATAGATATAAAGATAAGTAAGCATAACAACAAAAAAAATAAATAAAATGCTCTAGTTTATAGTTGGTATTTGTTTCAAAAGGCCTTTCAGAACTTCTTAAGTAAAACTTGGGTTTTATGTTATGAATATAAAGATAAGTAAGCATAACTGCTTACGTATCTTTAAGTAAGCAGTGCCCTTGGAAAGCTGTATTCTACTTTTTCTGATCATTCTGTTCTTTACTTTTCTGGGCTTTATCCTATACTTGGGAATAAGTATTTTAGTGATATTCGGGTGGCTTATTTCCGTTTTTGTAAATATCTTCTTTATCTTCCTATTTGGTATAGGAATAGAAAATTAATAAATAAGTTTCGCCTCCCGAATATTACTGAAAAGCTGACTGGTTTACGCAAAAAGATTTCAGAAACAGCGTATCAGTGATTGTCGCCTCATCATGTTTTCATTAAAATTATTCATTCAACGTTATTGTCGTTTAATTATTTTTTGTGGTTTATTTTTGTTTATTTGTTTTTTTTTGTGTGTGTTATGTTATTGTTGATTTTCGCTTGTGTTTACTCCACTAGTCATATTTTTATGTAAGGTTATAATTATAATTATAATATATATATATATATATATATATATATATATATATATATATATATATATATATATATATATATATATATATATATACATATATATATATATATATATATATATATATATATATATATATATATATATATATATATATATATATATATATATATAATATATATATATATATATATATATATATATATATATATATACTAGCTGTTGGGGTTACTCAGCTAGGTTACTCAGCTTTTTTAGTTTTTTCTTTTCTTAGTTTTTTTCTTTTTTAGTTTTTCTTGTTTTTAGTTTCTTCTTTTTATTGATTTGTTTTCTTTTTTAGTTTTTTCTTTTTTTTAGTTTTTTCTTTTTTAGTTTTTTCTTTTTTTGTTTTTTTCTTTTTTATTTTTTTCTTTTTTTTTCTTTTTTAGTTTTGTAGATCTTTTAGCTTTTTTATTTTTAATTTTTTCCCCTATTTTCTTTTTCTTTTTTTTAGTTTTTTACCTTTTTCTTCTTTTTTATTTTTCATTTTCTTCTTTATTTTTCAGATGTCATATGCAAACCCTCAAACATATAAAAAACAAACATGCTTTAATTTTTTTTCTTTTTAGTTTTTTCTATTTTTTAGTGTTGTAGCTTTTTTAGTTTTTTCTTTTTAGTTTTTTACCTTTTTCTTTTTTTTAGTTTTTTTCTTTTTAGGTTTTTCTTTTTTAAGACGTCATATGCAAACCCTAAAACATACAAAAAACAAACATGCTTTAATTTTTTTTTCTTTTTTAGTTTTTTCTATTTTTTAATTTTGTAGCTTTTTTAGTTTTTTTTAGCTTTTTTTCTTTTTTTACCTTTTTTTAGTATGTTTTAGTTTTTTTCCTTTTAGGTTTTTCTTTTTTTTTCTTTTTTTTTTTTTTTTGTTTTTTAGTTTTTTTCCTTTTTTTTAGTTTTTTAAACTTTTTTAGCTTTTTTAGTTTTTTTGTAGTTTTTTCTTTTTAGTTTTTTTTAGTTTTTTACTTTTTTTCTTTTTTTAGTTTTCTTTTTCTTCTTTATTTTTCAGACGTCATATGCGTCATATGACAAATAAACATACATAGTCTGTTTACGCGTTGCTCTGGTGATTCCTCGACACATCTTCTTTTTTTACTTTCTCTTTGAACCGCAAGCCTGGTTTTGCTTTTTGGTAACATTCTATCGTTTTCAATGTTTTTCAATTTATCAATGTTCATTCTAACATTGACAGTTGGAAAAATTTTTACGTGCCAAGCATGCTAAAGCTCAACAATTTATAATAAACCTCAAAATTTAAAGTATCTGTTTTAAGGTTTTCGAATTACTTTAATCTATTGTCAAAATATATTGAAATATTTATGCAATTCCCAGTTTTTACATTCTTAGTTTCAATTTTCTTTTTCTTCTTTATTTGTCAGACGTCATATACAAACCCTCCACACAAAAATACATACAACTTATTTTTATTTATATAGAAGATATAATCTGGCGTAACAGACATAGTGTAACAGACATAACATACATACAACTTATTTATATATATATATATATATATATTATATATATATATATATTTTATATATATATATATATATATATATATATATATATATATATATATATATATAACATCAATAAAAAAAATGCTCTAGTTTATAGTTGGTATTTGTTTCAAACGGCCTTTCAGAATTTCCTAAGCCAAACTTGGGTTTTATATTATGAATACAAAGATAAGTAAGGATGGCAACAATAAAAAAAAGAAAGTGCAATAGTTTATAGTTGGTGCTAATAAAGTTTCGAAACAAAAATACGTAAAAGTGTAAATAGTAAATTTTTTAGCTTGCTTTAATTACAGTTGAGTTTCTAAAATAAAACAAAATCATCCTAAAGATTAAACAAAAAATTCAGCATAGCAATGAACTTTAAACGTTCAACGGGGACCCTAATCATCTAATCTTATGTGTATACAGTGTCATCGAAATGGACAATGTCACGTTGCGCTGACAATTGCTTAGACAAGAAAATTGTTTTGTATAATCTGATTCAGGCTGAATTGATCCCTCCTCCGTAGAAAACTTTCTCGGAAATCCCTCCACCCCCCAGATGGAAAGTTAGAACTCAGGAAATTTCCCATAGAGAAATTCTCCCGTGTAAAATCCCCTCCCCCCTCCTGAAGAAGAATCATCCAGACAATTCCGACTCCATTGAAAAATTTTCCTGGACAATTCCCCTGGAACATCTGTACATCAAAAATCGAGTCGGCCAAGAGAAAGTAAGACGAATAAAAAATTTTTCGTATAATAGAAAGAATTATCTCGCAAATTTCCCCAGTGTAAAGTTTTCCCTAGGGGTCTTGTTATCCCAAAGGCATACTTATAGGATCTTTCAACTATGCTGAACAAAATGACTGTCTCTTGGATGCGCTGAATTTTTTGTGTGATTCTCATTAAGATTCCTTGACTTCTGGGGATGTTTCTCCTCTTTTTCCAAAGTTAGTCCAATTTTTTCTGGCTCATACTTTTGATGGGTAACACTAAACTTAATGAATATCATATATTTGGAATTGGCAACAAAATTATTTTCTTTTGATGTGTCTATTGATATCAAAGTTTGTTTTTTAGAGTTTCGTTTACTATTGAGCCGAGTCGCTCCTTACTTACAGTTTGTTACCACGAACTGTTTGATATTCAGTAATTCAAAGGCCATAATTTGCTCTCCCATTTGATGTTAGTCATTAGTTTTGGGAATTTGGTCAGAAACAACCAAAGTCTCCGTCACTCAAGTGTGTTTAAATTTATTCAAATTTGACGTAATTCACTTACTTCCAAGCCGCTCAATTTTGCCTCCTTGCTGTAACCTATATATGAGCTTATAAATGAGCTTATATATATATATAAATGAGCTATATATGAGCTTATAATACTCAATCCAAAGATCCTCTCTGGATTGATTTTGAAATGTTGCGACCAGGTCACAGCTTTGTGGAAATGTGTCGAAATCTGATACTGTATTCCATAAATTGAAAAAAAAAAATATGCAGAGGTTATAAGCTAGATCCTGTAACTTCGTTTGCTTCACTTCCGAAGTATTGATTTTTTGTACAAATAATGGAAACCTGAATGATTGTTTCAACAGTAATAGCATCAATCCTTTTTTTTAGATTGGCCCAAACGTCAGTATTGGTCACCATGTTGTTATTGGACCAGGAACTCGGGTACATAATTCAATCATTCTTGGTCAAGCTAAAATCGGATCAAATT